>NC_141879.1:177350000-177360000 GCF_056163025.1 Triticum urartu
CCAAAAGCAACTTCCCTATACTACCTTCTTTCCCTCCTCTGTTTCTGTCTTTAAGAGGCAGTGCATCCGGCAGGAATCGAACCTACTTTTTGACCCATTTTGCCTTTCTAGGTTGGTGGGCGCTTTCACCATTCAGCCATGGATGCTTTAGCGAGTGAACTAGGTTTTTATTTGAGAGCGAACTAGGTTTTTAGTGGTATTCCTTCTCGAGCTTCTATTTCTTCCGTTAAGGGAGATTCGGGAAAAGATGGAATAGGAAGACGTGTTTCCAGAACGAACAAGATACGGGTAGAGAAGGGGAAGTTAGCAAAATTAGACAAGATTGGAATGGGCATAGGAACATGTATTGATGTACCAGATCGGCTAATGCTCCCAGGTTGATGCGATGTATTCCACGAGTTGACTGGAGACTTTATTATTGGTATATCGATCGGTCCAGCACGGATTGAAATAGGAGCCGGTTCGACAGGAAGCTTTTGAAAACGCAGTGCACCCAGGTAAATAAGGAACAAGATGAATACAGAAGTTAAACGAGCATCCCACACCTGAAAGGTACCCCACATAGGCCTTCCCCGAAACCCCTCAGTCACTAACGTAAACAAATTAGAAAAAGCACCAATTTTTGTACCAGTTCCGGAAGAGCGAAGAAAAAGGGGATGTTTTGTTAATGGGAACAAGGAACTATTTATAGCTGTCGCGATATAAATAACTATACTCATCCGAGCTGCAGGAACATGTACATACGAAATACGAGAATTTCCACCTTGTTGAAGATCTGGTGGTGCTACCCGAAGACTTAAATGAATAGCCATCGCTGTTAAGAACAACCGAGATCCAATGAGAATTTGCGCGTAGCTTTTTGTCTTTGACATAAAAAATAAGGTTGTAATAACAAAACTGACATTTTATTTTCCTTGCCTTGCAAGTGGTGAACATTACTTTTCGGTGTACCAAGTTACGGATTGGTACAAGGTAGAACTTTCGGCTATGCACCTTAGGGGGAGAGCTGAAAGCCGGTACAATAGTTTCTTATTGAATAGGGGACAAGTATCTTGGCAAGAGTGAATTCAAGAGATTGTAGAGAGGTTTGAGGTAAGAAATGTGGTTGGTGTAGTTGATGAGTTTAATCACTTGAGGCAAAGAGGAATCCTAGAAGAGTACAAGTCACACACAATTGGCAGAATTGAGGGCTGCCATGTTGAGGTGCAATCCCTATTACGATGACAACCTTTTTCGACAAAGTTTTCTTGGGGGTAAGGGTATTGTAAATAGAGATAGATGTTTCATCCGGCTCTGAGAAACAATTCGGCAACCCCGCTCTTCCCTTTGCCTCTTCCTCATATATTTTTGAAACTTGATTCGGTTGAGTTTGAAGCAAGGATCTAATCAGATAACGCTTTGTTCTCCAATGAATGGAGGTGGAATAATTTCTTGAGATAGACAAAGCTACATCTCGACTTTATTTAAACGAAAGAAAAAGGTTAGTCCTGCTCATAGACTTCCAATTCCAAGTAGTAGTAACGGAAAGGAACAGGTTTAGGAGAACTTTTTAATGTCTTTCTTATAGCGATCGCTGAAAGTCAGTCAATGCCCTGGCTTCAATGAATGAAGACCGATGGGCTATGAAGTGGAGATGATGTCGTCGTGTCATTGCTCGTGATGTCTTCACCAGGATTTGACTTACCAATGTGAAAGGTACCATGCCAGTGGTTCTATCATTTAGATAGAGAGTGATCTTTCCTTCTTGTCGAAGAAAGATATGACGTTGGGAAGGGAAAGGGAGTAGAAACATTTTCGTAGCCTTGGGGCGAAGGGCTAAGAGTTCCGTGATCTAGTTCTTTGAGCATACATAGGTTGAGGATGGAACTCCTATAGCAATCGATGTGGAAAAAGGCAACAACCGAGAATACAAAGCAGAAAAAGCGAGTGAGATCTTGACTTTCTATTATCATACAACATAGAAGTATTTAATCAAATCAGAAAGAGCCCTGGGATTTGACCAAAACGGCATAATTGAAAGCTCTCGTCTCAGTCGCTCGCCTAAGAAAAGGTACCGGGTTGCTCCGTGATGACGAATAAGCAACCCAGCCCAATCCTTGCTTTCATAGAAAAAGGTGAATTTACTCGAATATTCGTTCAATGACTCAATATTTAGTAATCAAATCATGCGTTTGTTAGATCATTTAGTGAGAAATAAAACGAGAATAAAGAGAGAGTCCTCACCTCAATATCGACAATAATGACCTGGCAAGTGAAGTAAAGTAAAAGCAAAGTAGAGCCCGGTTGATGTCAAACGTTTTCAAATCTTACCCACCATATCCATTCATGCACGTTACTAGATGAAAAGTAAAAAAATAAAGCAATGATGGTTTTTATCAGAGCCACTTTACAACCGGTTTAGCAACTTCTTCATGCCCCTACGAACGAAATATTTGGAGTTTGACAACTGGTTGACGCCGGTTGATACTCGAATGAATATGGCTGCTGGCAGAGAAAGCTCGAAGAGCTTCCCTTCATTCGCTTCGCGGGAGTCGCACACAACACATAGCTGGAAGTCAGAGGGCCCGTACTACCTGCCTAACCCTTCGCTCCGAGGGACCATAGAACGGAAAGGGCCTTCTAAACAACTCGGCAGAAGGGAAGGGGCCTATGTATTTGCATGACCCCTGCGGATTTGACCCTACCTACACCCGGAGCCAATCCCCTAGCGGTCCTGCCACCACGCCGCAGAACAGGAGCTTGTGTGGAACCTTGGATTTCTGGCGTAACAGCGGTGGAAGGTATCAAAATATTACGGCCGCATAACATAGTATATACGCTAAGGTTGGCCAAAATATGAACACCCGAAGGGCCCGGCGCGCACAATCCTATCCTATCCAAGCCCGTCATTGCATGCACTTCGGACAGCCGTCCGTAGCATCAGAAGGAGCACCTCCCTTTCGAGGTACCCAAATGGAACGGTCTTTATTTGTGTTGTTGGTTGGTCTTTCTCAACGTGGTCTATAGCACGAAAAACCATTCTTTACAAGATAGGGCCGTTCACATGAAAGAAAATACAAAATCCATTCTTCATGGTCAGGCGCATTTCTCCAAATCCTCCAGTATCACAAGTGGAACGCTAAGCAAGGGTGGGGAGGCTGCGAGCTCCGCGTTGAACAGAAAGAAGCAAGAAGGGGGTGTTGCCGTAGCGCGCCGGAGAGCAAGTGTAGGCAACCAAGTGTGTGATGTGGCGGGGAAGCCTAAAAGAAGCCTTTGGGAGGCAGTGTGGTGACGCCTGTTTGGCGCGTGGGAATTAACTAATCTAATGATATATTAGTAACTGCCTGTGGGTCCGCACACCACTCCTTATGTTCAGCTAAAAAGCCTTCCGGGTCGAATTTATTAAGAAATAATCCAAGATTAGAATGACAATGTGAATTTAGGTTCAAAAGGATCGATAGCACATGACGAAGTTCAAGTGTCTTCTCTTCAAGAGAATAGAGCATAATTGTAGGATTATATGGATATCAGTGCTTTTATTCAATTCCCGAGGCACTCTTCAATGATTGAGGAGATTCCCGAGGCAGTCTTAGTGCTATCGTCAGGGTCACTAGCCTACTGTACCCCTTATTCTGGCTTGGCCTTGCTTAAACAGAAGAGGCCTGGTTAGCATCCTTTCTGTCAGGTGCTGTTCTTTGCTACCAACAATTCTTTAAGTACGCGGTGAAGTAAATAATAGTGCACTTGCTGACAGTAGAATCCCTAAGAAATATCACAGTATAGGCCGATATCTTTGTGCAATGTCATTTACAAGCTATGCTCCAAAGTCTTGGCAAATAGGCTGAGAGAAGTACTGGATGAGATCATTTCTGAGGACTTATTAAATAGGGGTGCTTTTTCTACGAATATAATCAATTCCATAATGCTATCCGCTTTGATGAAGCAAATCAGATGACGGGCGATCTACGCCTCGAAAAGGAGAAGAAGTGGTTCTCGATACTGAGCAAAAAGTCACTTTCGATGCAGAAAGTAGGAAACCAAGGAAGCAGGCATTGGCAAAGAGTGAATCTTTATCCGATCCTATAATGGCTCAATCCGATCCAACAACGGTACTTCCAAAGGCTCCTCGGCTAAGAAAAATCATAGTTGTATTGGCAAGGCATGAAAGGGATTTTCTAGTGCTATCCGAAGACGAATCGGAATACGGAACCGAAAGCCGTAGCCTAGAACCTTTAGCTTGAGCGGAAGGGGAGGAAACTGGCTATTTGAACTGGCGGGTGGGTGGATACCCTAGTGCTTATTGCTTTGTCGGAGCAGGGGCGGAGAGGGATTCATTAGTTTGACAACACAAGGGTGTCATGTGGAGAAAGAGAATTGAACTATTCTCCTGGTACTGGTACCGCTTAAGCCCAAGCAAGTGAAGAAATCCTGTAAGATGGACTTGATTTACTTTCCTTTCCAAGACCTATACCATATGGTTTGGGTATACCACTATCACCTATCAAAATGAAACACTAACCTGCCCACGACCCCCTATACCGGATACCTTTGCTTTGAAACCAATGACTAGTAGAGGATTTCGAGGAACAACAGCAAAGGGAAGTAGGGATGGGCTTTCCTCGGATTAGTATACGGATTTCGCTGGTCTTGCCAATGGTTGTTATTCAAAAGAAGGGTTCGCACCGGCAAAGAAGAATATATTTTCTAGTTGTAGCTTTCGAGGAGAAGAAGGATTGAATCAAAGGGATGAGCAAAGGCAAAGCAATGGCATGCTTCGGCGTATAAAGCTAAGAACGAGAATAGCCTACTGCCTCCACTCGGAAAAGGCAAAGGTATCCAGTATAGGATATCGATGAACGGAGGGCAAGGAAAGCAGACAAGGTGAACCTCCTTTGCCAAAGCCCTTTTGAAATACCTTCTTTTTGAACCTTTAGAAAATACCTGCTAGCTATCCCTAGTTTTGTTTAACCAGCTTTCCCCTTTGCTTGCCAACCAACCAAGAACCAACTTCCTTGTTTTCTTATCCTTGCTTTCGGGTCTTTCCAGTTTTGCAATCCTATCTTTTCAACTATCCGTATCCTCGGCAACCCCTAGACCGGTACCTGCTTCCTTCTTTATTTTCCTTGCTTCCAGAAATACCTACCTTCAAAAGCAAAACCTACTTCCTTTACCAACATGGGCATGGCTTTCGAAACCCCCTCTCCTTGGCCCGGGATAGCGATAGACGTACGAATTCAATCAATGGCCATAATGTCATCCCCTTTCCTTAGATATAAAAGAATCATTCTGAGCGAGTCCATAAGAAGCGACCCGCTTTTTCATCGGTTCCGGGGGAAGACCAAAGATCTTGCGCGACCGGTCCGCCAGAAAAACTAAAAAGAGAAAGAGAGGTATGCACTGTGAAGGAAGCCCTCTGACCCACTCTTCCTTCCCCCTACCTACCCATAAGGTAAGTAGGGGCCTCGGCATCTCTATTTCCTGAGAAACCTACTAAAACTACTTCGAGAAACCTACCAATTCGAGAAACAATACAAACCTACCAAAAAAACTAATTAATTACTAGCCCCCCCTTTTGGGTGGCTTCCACTGCTTGTGCGAGTGAGAAATGATATTTCGGATATCCTTGGGCTCCAAGATCTCGAGCAGAGAAAAGTCCCGGGGGAACGTGCATACCATGAATAGGATCTCCCCAGGTTCCAGGAATGAAAGAAGTGAGTCTATCTTGCACCTTAAACCAGGGAAATCCTTATATTCAGAGCACAAAATCCACTTTTGAAAGGTTTCTTTGTAATTGTCAGGCGGTCCCCCCGCCCCGGAGGAGAAGCTTCTTCTATGGCTATGGCCATTCAATCTTGTGAACTAATCGAGACCGAAATTGGATAAAGAGATACAAAAGGAGAGGAATACCCAATCGATGAAAGAACATGAAACCCTTCTGTTCCTATAGAGGTACGGGAAACGATTGGGGGCAATAAAGTAGGTGAAGTGGTTGGATTTTGCGAGCTATTCCAACCACTGCTGGATGTGATTCCAAGAGCCGAACGAGAATGAATACCACACAGAAGAGTCAAGACCGGGCTCCCTAATAGAATGTTTAACCGATCCATTCCAGATCAATCGAATTGGTACAGAAGTTGTAACATGGGAAAAGCACAGAAAACACGACTTATTTGAATAACCCGGTGACCTACCAATTGTAGAAGTAGGATTTTTGGCAAGCAATAAGCACTTAAATAATACAATTCGAGTGTACCAGATTCTTTATCATTTCTAGGAAAAGGTTCGGGAGGAAAGGGAAACAACAGAGGGATCCAAATCGAACCTAAATGGGAATGACATGAAAAATCTTTTTCAAAACCTATCATTAAGGGCGTGACGACGATATACGAGAGGAATAAAAAAAACTCGTGATTGGTGTGGAGGGGAAGATCTGCTTATGAAATTGTTCAAGAAAGAGTCGTCTCATTTCCTTACTTCTGCGTTCTTTCGAATTCATTCACTTCGACGGCTGGCGCTACGCTAGCTTTGCATGATTAGCTCCGACAGAACAGGTACTGCATTTCCTTAGTTGGATCCGCTCTTTCTCTCTCGTGCAGTTGTTGCCTCCGGCTATTTATTCAGTCGTCAATCAACATTGATCCGAGTAGTTAGTCAGTCTCTCTCTTTTTGCCCGTCCTTCTCTATCTATGAAATTCCTAATTCAGGGAGTTCGCTTTCCAATATCTAAATGTTCATGCAAAGCAACAAACGAAATGCAAGAATTGTCACGCAGAAGTCACACAGTATGCTGATCGTTCTGAAATGATAAAAAGTATGGGATTTCATAAGAGATTCATACATAGAGATCTAAACTCATGGAAGGGCCCGGCCAGCAAACGAGATCTCTTACATCCAAAGGACCATGCCAATCGAAGATGAACCATTCACCGAGCCGAGTATGTGCAAGACAAGACACGGCTAGATAAGTCAAATAGAAGATATTGCTTTTACACGAGCAACTCTTTTCTTCATGTGGGTACAACCCACTTTTCCTTTGATGAAATGCGAACACAAACTTCAGGCATCCAAGAAAGAAGTCAAGATCGAAATCGAAGCATTGTCATTGGGTTGAAGATCAATTCATATCGACAAGACTTTCCATTCATCTTTTTGTTGATATTTGGATTCCGTTTTCAAATAAAGTCATCTTGTAGTTAGAAATCACCTTTAGAATCATCAGCCTCTGTCCCTACACTGACTCGCTTATCCGGGATCGATCCTCACTATGGTCCTTTATTTTGAAATGAGGATAGGTCTCTCACGGAACAAGGTGTAGATTGAGAAGAAAGATGAGCGTATGGTCCATACTCACTCGGGTTCAAACTTATTTTGCAGGGAGAAATGGGTACATGCCTGTAGATCTTCTTCTCACAGCGAGCACTTGATTACGGAGCCTGATTCTATATATTATTTATGGATTATTATAGAATCTATCTTTTTCTGCAAATCATAGTGGGAATCCTATTACCGATACCTAAACGTTTTCTTTGTCGAAACAGAAAGGAGGGAAATTGGATAGCCGACGACACGAGTTTCCCGTTCAACATTCCGCTTTGCTCCACTGTTAGATAGGCAATTCAATAGTTACCAACGAAAGGAGTTCCCCTTCTCTTGGCCAATTGATGTTCTGCTTCAATAAGTCATGACCTTCACTCTCCTCAAGTGAGGAGGGCATATTGTTTGACCAACGAAAGCCTCACTAGTTCCTTCTTCCCGTTCACTGTTCCCGTAGCCTGATACGAGTTATTTAGTTCGTCTCTCCTTGTTCTTGGGAAGAACTGAAGGTTCATTTGCGGCACTCGTAGATATAGTTGTATTTCAGACCCTCTTCTTTCCCTAAAAAGCTAATAAATCAAAACAAGAGAAAAGCAGAAGCGAAAGCTCGAGTCGAAGAGTGGAGGTTGCTCGGTAACTCGAGTCGATCAGTCCCATTCATTCTTGCCTGAAACAAGTGGGCTATTCATTCCGGTGCCACCTTTGTTCAATCGAGTCCATGTTCTCTATTTCCCAAAACCCATTCGTTCACCGACCCGTGGACCAGAGGTTTAAAGCTTGGAATTGAGCTTTCTAGCTTTCTTTAGTACAATCTTTTTGCGAGAGCAACCCCAGGTTCGTTCCTAAGACTACACTCACAGCTTTCTCTGTTCATGTTCCGGCATAGGAGATCTAGTGGTAGGATAGGGGACAGAGCTTTAGGGCTGTAGTAAACCTCATATGCGCGTGGCTCATCATAAGACCTTAGCCTGATGTCCTACCCAAAGACTTCAAAGGTAGTCACAGGACAACCTTTCCGAGTTCTAACTTCCAAACCTATAACTTGGTTTGCTTGCCTGCTTCCTATCTAACCTATCAATCAAAGAAATGTTCTAGTTCCGCGATACGAGCTTGACTGTCGCTCTGAGACAGTAGATTTCTTGGTTGGGGGTCCCTTTATCAAAGGCTCCCTTCCCTACTGATCATACAACAAATGAAGGTGGTTAGAAAGATGGCACATCGATCTTCTGTACACCCTGTTCGTGCCGCAGAACGCAGAAAATCCGCCTTCCTTGGAAAAAAATTCTTGACTCCGAAGTATCAAAGGAGACTTCGGTGGCGCCTTCTGAAGAGCCCTTCATTCTGCGACTCAGATAGGCTAGGATTCGTGTCTCAGCCGGAAGGGGGCGTAGGACTGACTCAGACAAAGCGTTAGAAGTACGATCTCCGAATCTATAAGCTTTGTCCTGCCTTCTTCCCTTATCTAATATCTTAGGTAATAAGAAAGTGGTGTTAATTGTCACGCTAAGGAGCTGACCAGTGACATTTCTGTCTCAATTGAAGTCAACCTTACTATACTCGCTTGTAGGAGATCATCGCTCAGAAGGGCGTTCTTTCGCTAGAAAAACAAGAGTTTGAAGATCACCCAACCCACGAAAAGGTCAGAACTCTCGATCTAGCCCCACTTTCTATAGCAATTTATCGACATGTTGTTTCAAATGTCCTTGAAAAGGCCTACACACATACCCTGCCACTCGATGTGTAGTGGGTTTGTTCAGTAGAGATGGGTAGAGCGCACAAGTATTGGAAGGAAAGTTTCACCCTTCTTAAAAGAGAAAAAGTCTCTATTGAACTATGATTTGAATTCCTTTATTATTAGTTTCCAAGTGCAAAATGTTCATTGCCTTGATCAGAGCCTTTAAGCCTTTCAGAAGCGAGCATTTCCGCAGCTTCTATTTTTCCTAAAGCTAATGAACCGAATGGAAGAGAAAAACTTGGAATAAATAATAAAGAAGGAACCAACAAGAAAATAAAGAATTGTTCCAACCTTGGCTCGGGGTCTGTCTGGAAATGGAAAATAGTTCTCTCTCTCATCTGGTCTCGCCATAGTGACAAGAAAAACAAGTGAATAATTGGAATAGAACGCAATCGTCAACCAAAATCGGGTAGGATGTATTATAAAAGAAAGCCTTGCCTCACTCGCAAGTGAGGACCTCACCCCTCCTTCCTCATTTATTGAGAATGGAAAATGACAATGTTCATTGCTTCCTCAAAACAAGAGTTCCACGGGTGGCTGCTCCTGAACGAGCTGCTCATGCTCAAACTGATCAACATAAAGTGGAAAGTGTAGTAGAGATATTACTCGCAGTATTTGAAGGAAGAGAAGATCTAACCTCTCTACTTGACACCTCTGAACCAACTTCATTCCTAGCTAAAACAGGAAAGCTGAAAGTACTCAAGCTTCAAACTCCTTGCTAATAGCCCTACCGATAAAAGGAATAATGCTTCAAGGACTATATGACTAGCTCTTATACGAGTTCCTGGTAAACCACTACTTGCGTAAAGTACTCCGCTCGCTCCCCTGCTCGTTCAAAGTATTCCACTCGCTAGGATCTTAGTAAATAAGCTTGCTCCTTACCTTTCCTTCCTAGCTTTGAGAGCAATACTACCTGTAATAACACAATGAACTTATCCTACTTAGGGAATAGGCTGGCATAAAGGGAAAAAG
>NC_141879.1:177362500-177370000 GCF_056163025.1 Triticum urartu
GGAAATGCCCTCGCCTACTTAACTAAACTAAGGACCTCAACGGTATAAACATGTAGATGTTCTACTTTTCCATTTTCCTTCTTGTTTATCAATCACCAATCAAGACAAACCGGGCACTGCAGTGAGACGTGAAAACATCCGATCCAACCTAGTAGTATGCAATCTGCCAAAAGCAACCAAAATATTCCTTGGTGAATCGGTCGAAAACTGGAACTATGCACATACATTTCTTTAAAAAAAGGTAAAGCCAAGAGAGATATAGAAACTGGTGCTATTGCAGCTACACCTCCCGCTTTGTCAGGTATACTGCGAAGAATGGCATGGATCGGTAGGAAATACCATTCCGGCACAATATGAGGCGGGGTGGGCATCGGATTAGCAGGTATATAATTGTCGGGATGCCCCAAAACATTAGGAGCAAAAAAATCCAAATGGAAAAAAAGATAGCAGAAGCTACCTGACCAACAAGATCCTTTACATAAAAATAAGGGTAAGAAGCAATTTTATCCATCTCAGAATGTACACCCAATGGATTATTTGATCCATATTGATGCAATGCGGCCAGATGAAGAAGACTGGCGCCTACTAAAATAAGGGGGAGTAAATGATGGAGACTAAAAAAACGATTTAAGGTGGCATTGTCCACGGAGAAACCACCCCAAAGCCAAGTCACTATGGTATCTCCTACTACTGGTATGGCGCTAGCTAAGCTTGTAATTACTGTTGCTCCCCAAAAGCTCATCTGACCCCAAGGTAGTACGTATCCTATAAAAGCTGTCACAATCATTAATAGGAATATGACAACTCCGAGACACCGAACAAATTCCCTAGGACTGCTATAACTCGCATGATATAGACCACAAAAAATATGAAGGTGAACCACAATGAGAAACATACTTGCCCCATTAGCATGCATATAACGGAGCAACCAGCCCCCTTCAACATCTCTCATAATGTGTTCTACGCTGTTGAAAGCTAGATCCACATGAGGTGTGTGATGCATAGCTAAAAAAACGCCAGTCACTATCTGAATGACTAAACAAATACCTGCTAGCAAACCGAACCCCCACCAATAACTAAGATTGCTCAGGGTTGGATAATCTATCAAATGCTGGTTAAGTGTGGAGTATATAGGTTGTTTAAGAAGAGAGAATCGTTGGTTCCTTATAGTCATTTCTCTTTTCTATCGTTACAACTCCTCTTCCCCCTTATTTACCCCCTTGCCTTGATGGAAATTGGCTTCGCTGCGCCCTGAATAATCAAAAAGCTGCATGAGAAGATTCATCCCATTTTGGCGAGAGGGAGGCAGCGAATCACCTGGGCTACGAATTTGTCGGTTAGTTGATTCTCGAAATAAGGTCATTCGGAAAAAAAACTACCGGTTTATTAAGGCTTCAAACGAACGACTAGTCATTAAGAAACCCATGAAATCCAAGTCTATTTTTGACATTTCATGAAGAAGTTTTGCCTGCGCGTAAACTACCTAGCCCTTTTCAAAAGAACGTCGATTTCCATCTCAACAAAGAAAGAACTCAAAATAAATGAAAGCAATATTGTTGTCCTATTACTCTTTTTTCCTTGTGGAGCTTTGGAAAGGAGAGAATTTGAATAAAGTAACTCTCGGAAACTCTTATTGGACGAGAGAGAGTCAATATGATATTGGCGTGGGTTCTACCAACTAAACGAATCAGTTTTGGATTGGATAAACAGCGTATAATGATAGACGCTTCTTCGGCACACATGGAGACATACCTCCCGTAGCTGACCCCTGAATTCAAGGATACTGCCGGCTTTGTTACTAACTGATAGAAACCCCTTAATACAACGTTCGTTTTTCATAAATGTCATAAGGTAGGTAGACCCGGTCTTGCGCTCGTCCGGTTAAGTGGCACATTGTGCTAAGTGCTCGAACCGTTGGCTGATCTCAGCTGCATCGCCTCATACAAATTAGTTAAGCGAGAAAACAAACGACTACATAGGAGCTCTATGGTGGACCACCAGCAGGAAGATCGAATGGCTTAGCACATCCTGCGCCTACTGGACCTGACTTCGTAGGATACTCTGATAGACTAGTCAAATGGCAATGGCCTAGTGGTTGTATCTGCTTGCCCCTTCCTATTAAGAATACGAGAGTGACAAATGAGATGGAGATCTTGGCTATCATCAAACCATCCTCCCTCCGCTTATCTCTTTCCTTTCTATATGATAAGTCTACTCACGCCTCAAGGGCCGGACATTTACGCTCTCCACTGCATGAACAACATTCCCAACTAGATCTGTACGGCTTCCGTTGTCTCCTTTTCGATTCCCGACTCTAGCTCACAGGTATCCATAAGAGCGACCAGCCCTGAATGCTTAAACCTATCAATCCTCTCCTAAATTTCTTTCTTTTTGTCGTTGGGCAAGGAGCAATCCATTCAGCACTTTCCGATGGGGACCAAAAGCCACTGGGCTACCAAGAAGTCGGATTCAGTTCAGTCCCGTTTTCAAAATCCGGTTCAGTGTTTGGGGATGGCTTGGTCCAAGCCCACATCCATAGTAGATGGACTTGAGCAGGCAAGTATGCCACCTACTGATATGATTGATTATGACAATTATGATATGTACTGGACGGTTGTGCAACCGATTGTACTGACTCGCTTACCCCCGAGAACACCTAAGACATGGGGGTTATTTACGCGAGTAAGCCTAGCAAGGACCAAGATCTCGATCTAGCCTAGTTGGGGCTTTAGAGTCACATGACACAGTACCAAGAACGGGAGAACCAGTAACAATTGATATGGATTTCCAACCAACGGATCTTCTTACCTTTGGACCGGAACCTTTAGCTGTTTCCTACTCAGTCTACAGCTTGGTTTGAAATGAGGGAGCCATACCGTGTGGTTGAAGCAGAGTACCGTTTTGCAGTGGATAGGGCACTATCTCTATTCGTAGCAGCATTGCGTATTGCTCTCACTAGGAAAGGGGGACATAACCCCTACTATAGAGCAGGAATGGAAGGGAATGAGCTCGGCTGCTCCTCCCCCACACTTCTTTATTTCTCCGTGCCCCTATTTAGTTAGTACTTTCGAGTTAAGAGCGAGAAAACGAACTATTTCATTTAATAAAAAAAGTGCAACGGCTGTAGAGTGAAAAGGCCATGAGGATGGCTACAGCTTTGAAGCTCCTTTATCTACCATAGATAGAATGGAAGAGTTTTTTATCACTGCACTGATCCACCAAGGCTAGGGATATCCAATGGGATGGAGCTATTTCCCTTGGCACCTTAGAGTCCTCAGACGATGAACAGAGCACTAGATGCCCTAATCTACTCCTATGCTAAGTGTCTTTGTTTGGTTTGATTTCTTGTGAAAGCGGCTAGCCCCATCACTAAAGCATGCCTGTTCCATATGAAAGGTGATGTAGGTAGGGCTGGTAGGGCAAGTAAGAAATAGGTGAGACTCGTTAATGAAACTAGCCTTCAGCCTTAGATTTCTAAGTTCTGTTTCCACCATTACTAGTGTTTCCTTGCTTTTCATAATAGAAAAAGATCAACTAAACTAAACCAGAGATTATCGTAGAGATTGGCAGGACTGGGTATTATTCTGGGCGTTGAAATGGATGGAATTTCTTGAAACATAACTCACTTCACTTATAATCGAATTTGGAAAAGGGAGACTAGCTGCTGCAATAAATCAAGAAGAAAGCAGGCGCAAAAGAGAAGCTCAATGAGAGAGATTCTAGACCGGTCATGGTCGGGGCTGATCGATCGCTCCTTAAAAGGGAGTTAACTGCTTCGAACCATACATGAAACTTATCTCATAGAGTGAGCTAGCCCCAGATAGCGAAGGATAGCTATTGACTTATTGGGAAACCCGCCTCCAATACATGCTTATCCCAGACCACCTATTCCTTCATTTTAGGTTTTCATGGCCGATTCAATAACATAGTTCGCACACCTCTTTTCAATTCTCTAGAGATAGTTGTCATTTATCTCTTCTTCCGGGTCCCTCCTATTTGGTTGGAAGTTTCCTGCTCCAGTTGGGAAACCAAGGGCCCTAGTTTCGTTATTGAGTCTCGTTATGGTCGAATATGAATGAATCCTGGAATGGAATAAAAACATGAGTAAAATGCATCGTAGTCCCTCAATCGAACAGTCAACTAGTTCATATCTAACCTTATGTATTCTTTTCCCGCACCTTAGCTTCAAATAATTGAATGAATGAGTGCTATTTCAGAGTTCAAGTTTAGGTATTAGCTCGCTATAGTTTAGTCAGTAGTTCTGTCCCTTTGTTCGGTGAACTAGTTCTGGATATAAGCATTAGAATGAGAGTGGCTACGTATTCGGATTACTTGACTCGCTTTCCTGTTTCCGAATCCCTTCTTGCTCGATTCTATAATGAAAAACAGACCTTGTGCCATGGATTTGATGAAGCTTGAAAGGACTCCCCTTGTTCGAAGACAAAGATAAGAAGCATACGGGTGACAACCCCAATCCTTATATATCAATCCAATTACCGGAGGAACGAAGAACTAAGTTTGCCTGCCGCCCGAAAACAACTTGTTTGTTTTGGTGGAAGAGGAAGAAATAGAGAAAGATTGCCGCTTTTCATACGCTAATTCATGATTCAAAGTAGAGCGAGTGAGGGAGCTATACCCGGGACTCAATCAACATATGCCAAGTGTTCCGTAATCTATCGGCAGCACTCCGTAGGAATGTTATAGTCTAGGCATGTCGTAGTAGTCATTAGACAGAAACAGGAGAAACTTAACATGTCTTATTCTGAATTCCTGCGGTTGTCATTATGTTCCAGCAAGGAAATAGTCATTCTTTCATTCTGAGCATTCGACTAACGGCACAGATTTCTAGTGCTATAACAGAAACTGCCCTTAACGCGCAAATGAAAGCCCTCACAACACTCTTTACCTGCAACTGCTCCCGCTTATGGTAGTAGATAAACAGGTGGTGGACATGTATCTACAACCTCTGCTGCTGGTAGATTGACTGTTTTATATGGACTGAAAAAAAACAGAGGGTAGTGCTTGAGAATGCTACTCTATTCCTGGAATTAGCCATCCCCTTCTTTGCCTATTCGACCTGCTCCTCAAAGCAAGGAAGGGAATGAAGATGGCATTGAATGCCCTTTCCGCAAGAAGGATAGGAGTTGGCTTACTGCATCTACCTTCTCATCGCGGGATAAGGGCTGGGGCGTTAACTTAAGTACTAAAGCTGCTGGAGCGGCTGCCTTCGTTGATTCCCCATGAAGGAATCGGAATATCGCTACTTCCCCTTACTGCCCTAAGCGGGGGAGATGGATTAAAAACCTTGTGTGAAGGAAAGGCTGTCAAAGTCGTTGACCATTAATCCGGTTGAAGGACAAATGGACAGTGAATCAACGGAATCGAGTTGTTCTAAGGATTCAGATTCGGCAGTCGAGACATCTATATCTATGGAATTTCAAAAGAGAGAAAAGGATCCGAATCCGACCCGAGGACGAGCTCAAACCTTAGGGTTTGAAAAGAAGAAGTAAAGCTCTCGTTTACTTCAATCAAAAAAGGTAGGTCATAACACAGATTGAATTAGAACTTACTCAATCACTCATCGCTGGAAAAAGTAGAGCGATTTCCTCGCAAAAAAAGCACGAGCGAGATATTCTTCCTTAACAGGGATCTCAATTGCGGGAATAAGTACAAAGGGCAAAGGCAGAAGTGGAAGGGTCAAACTCCTCTATCGGGGAAAGAGAGGAAGGATCAAAGTGTAAAATCACTTGTTTGAAACATCTATAAAATAGAAATGGCTATTAGAAGTTGTATTTTCGGTGGTCAAAGGGAAGGAATCAGAAAAGAGGGAAGCGCTCTCAAGGTAGAATCAGTTCCAGGCAAGTATGTCCATTGAAACGAAAGAGTCCCTAAACAGACAGGTTTTCAGCAAATAAGACGGGTCCTGGTCTTCGGCAACAAAATAAACCGAAGCGAGAGCTCGATCAAAGAACCTTTATAGATCCTCATCATCCTCAGGTTCTGGATACACAGCGCGAAGGGAATCTTCCTGTTCGAATGGAAGATTTTCGAAAGAGAGGGGAGAAATCAATCACGTGCGTGAGCGGATCGAGCTATTATATAATAAGTAACGGCTGAAAAAGCTATTCTTGGTAGATCCATTTGTCAAGGCGCGGAAAGCCGTGTTCCTTCTCAGCTCACGCTTTCCTGATTGATTTGAAAGACCCTACACACCACCGTATCCTTGGCTTTCTTCCCACTTTCAAAGAACTTGATATCATTCTTTCGATTCTATCTCCTCGCTTTAGGTCTTATGCTTCTTATTAAAGGGGTTATGCCACTCCGAGTCCATCAGTGTTGAAGGAATGGACAGATACAGGCAAAGACAAAGTACTGATTTTACTACCGATAGAGAGCAGAGCTAGAGACAAGATGCCTAGGACCTGGAGGAGATCCATAAGAACCAAGTCGTGGAGAAGATAGCATCAAACTGGAGATAATAAACCTAACTCTCCATGCTTTAATCGAGAATGGATACAGGGTCGTCGAGCGAAACCTTTATTAGGGGGTAGACCTACCTTGTTTTGTTGACTTATTGCTTTCCAGCAAAGCGTGCCGGCCCTATCTCTAAAGCACCAAACTTCCACATTTTAGGAGATGCCCTATCTTCCCTTAAAGAGCCAGCTTATTGAATAGAGCTATCACTCCTTACCTTACCTAAGACCCCTTGGGGATATCTTTTGAAAACCTTTTCTCTGAAAAGAAAAGATGTTTGCGATCCCTTGCCCACTCAATTAAAGAAAGTGGGATCTGGCCTTGCATTTTTTAGATAGGGCTCCCTCATGGCATTCTTGCTCTTGCATTTGAAAGTCGAATCAGGATTCCATCTAGAGAAAGGTTCCGAATGGAACTAGTGAATGTGTATGCCAAACGTAGGCAGGTATACCTGACCTTTGATATTAAGCTATGATCTCTCTTCTCTCTCTTGAAGTTCCCACAAAGCGAATCTGAACCTAAGACCGGGTTGTGGGATGTCTTTTGATATTCTAAACTAAGAAAAACGCAATTGGATTTCTTTTTATATCCCTATGATAGGAAATGAAAGAAAAGGTCGAGCTTAAGCCGATTCCATTGCGGAAAGAAAAGAGGCTCTCCCATTCCCACCTGATACGTCAAAAGCAATTGACTAATAAGGGGAACCAACCAGTCGAATTCGATTGATTATGTCACTCCGCATTACTAGAAAAGGGCAGCAGCTTTCTACTAAAAAGGGCTTTGGCACTCCTTCCGCTATTACTCGAAATAATAATAATAATTTGTGACTACGTCAAAGGCTCGTTTCACTCGAATTTAAAGGTTGTAACTCCTACTTATTTCTATTAATTAAAGCTTGCCCATGGCTGCTTTCCTCCCATTCTTTCTTCTTTCTCCGTCACTAGATTCCGGTTAAAACGCTTGGTCCACCCATGCTTTTCCTCTCCATTTTTCATATGGAAAGGGAAAGCAGTGCCAACTTATTGG
>NC_141879.1:177377500-177395000 GCF_056163025.1 Triticum urartu
AGAGATGTTTCCAATTAAACCACAGATGTCCACTTCATACTTATAGTATTCTATTTCGGCTTGCTTGGGTTCATTCAAGGCATTTTTGAATCCCACCTACTCTAGTTGGAGCAAAAGTCCCTGTGGATAGAATAAAAACCGTTTTTATCTGGGAAGAGCTCCTTTGGAAACCTACTGCTGAAGCCGAATAGGCAGTTAAAGCTGGAATGATGGGGGGCAATCCTGCAGTATGGCTTTAGTGCGTAGATTCTCAGGCAGGCTCATCGACTAGTGGAGGAGGGACACTTTACTTATTATCAGAATAGAAAAGAGATGTATGTATACTTTAGGAAGGGGGATCAAACTAGTTATGTTGATAATCATGAACTCCTATAGAAGCAGATGTTCGAGGTCTGGTCCAAAGATACCATGCTTGCTTAAGCCAATCCATAGGTTCAAGCAAAAGAACACTTATTCACAGCAATATCTAGACCTGATGAAGATGACTGCTAGTCAAATACCTAAATCCTTTGGAATTCATTAGTAAACTCTTTTCAGAGTCATTAAAAACGAGCAACACCACGTAGGGCAGCGTCCACGCGAACTAGCCTCTTCCTTAGCAAGTCAGTGGGAGAACGCCATCGGTCAAGAGAAATGGAATCCGTTGTTAAGTGGGTACCAGACCCGGTAGAATTGGCATCACTTCCTTCACTCCACAGAGGACTCGGGATAAGATCGTTCCCAAGCAGAAGGAAAAGCTTTCGAACTAGGAGTCAGAACGAACTCATGAAGCTATCCTTCTTCTATTGCTACTTTCAGAGAGAGAGAATAGGTCATACGAAAGGGGACCCACCTTGAGAAGGGTGTCCCATTGCGGAGTAGTTAAACGAGTATTTTGGTATACCACTTGTGCACCTAAACCTATGCTTAAGCTTACTAGCACTTCAACCTCAAGTTCATTAACATCAATGCGTCTCATCTTCTTGAACCTATTCTATGGATAAATGGGCACCATCTGTCTCCTAAGGGCAACTATCCATCCCTTTTTCTTTCAAGAATGCGGGTACCGTAGTAGCAAAGCAAGTGAAATATGCCAAAGGGAACCGCTCGGATATAGATGGCAAGGAAAAACATCGGCTAAAGAACAGAACTATTCTATTGTATTGATGGCCCCGAAAGAAAGTGGATCTGTGAGTGGAGGCCATCCATCCCTTTCTGATGAAACCTTTGTTGCCCTAGCTTGAATTGAAGGTTTGGCGAAGGATGGGGATCCGGTGTCTTCATCTATACCATCAGAGAAGAAGGCTTGCCAAGAATGGACGAAGGTATGATTCTAGGAAATCTAGATTTGAAAGAAGGAAGCACCCAGGAGCAATCAAACAGACATTTCTACGAGTGAACTCGCTAATGCTGAAGATCCACCATCCAATTTAGGCATTAGGCAGAACTCTCTCAATCCAGGAACTAGCTCTTATCTCGATGATTCCATTTCTCTTTTTCAGAGTTAGCTTCTTTCCTATGGTAAAGAGTACTCTTGTTTCCTAGTCGAGGGATAATCAAGTCATTTCGAAAGGGGATTTATCCGTTCCCCTAGCCATCGAGCAACTGTGAGAAACACCGCGCCCGTGCCCCCGTCACTCGCCGGAGCAGCCGTGCGTGGCGTACCAATTTTTTATCTGGTGGATCTTGTATGTTCTTTCAAAAGTGTTTCTACAAACGAGTGAGGTAAACCCATCTCGGTCGAATAATTCGTATCTTTAGACCATTCAGAGCCATTTGCATTAAGTGTTGGGATTTAGTTTGTTGTCATTACCCTCAACTTCATTGCCGTCCACCTCTTGCCGTGTTATTGGCTAGAGAAAGACAACCGATTGTACTACTGCAGTGTTGAGTACCCCAGTTGCTCCGCGGGTGATTATGCCCTAAATTCTCAGGAGTGGTGGAACGGATTGCTCCTATCTAGGGTTTCCTAGCTTGCTTTCCTAGATTTAGCTTTATCTATCTTTCCGAGATGACCAACTACTCTTTCTTGCCAATCTACTTTAGATTTATTAATACTTTCATTGCGGGACCTATCCCCGAACAACCATTGCTTTTCTTCCGCGGTTTCTTTAGTTTCTTCTTGATTTGATTGAAGTTTAGGGAATTGGATGGACTGGTGTCTTTGGATATTATCCATCCTACTTATGATCTTCCAATTGAACACACTAGTATTTTATGGATTCTTTCCCCGGTAGTGTAGTCATCTCCAAAAGGGATGATACATATTTATCTGTCCTAGGATGCGCCGTTCATGATAAGCTTATCCGCTTCCTTTCGCCGGTAGTGTGAATCTTCTCGAAAGCGCACAGCATAGTCCAATCAGTGTAGCCAGGGCATCATGAACGGATTCCTCAAGAGGAAGGTAGGGCCATATCTATCCAAGAAGAAAGACCTGGTAAACAATTATGCTACTTGACCAATGGATAAAGTATAGATCTCATGGCTGGCTACTATTCAACCCTAGCATTGGGGATCAGGAACGGGGTAAAGTACGGACTGTGGCTAAGGATAGGGATCCGGTTGTGCCGTGCCGGCCCCGGGAATCGGCGAACTACGCTACACAGTCAGATACCTAAGCGAACGGATAAGGGAAAGCCCGCTATATTATATATAGTAATCACCTGCCAAAAGGAAAGCCTGACCGATAATAATAATAATAGGTCTATGCGCCAAACAAGCAACGGTATATTAGAGATAGTAAGGAGTTGTATACACGGGGGTATGCATTCATGTCACGCTTTCTGTGTGATAAGAGGTTGCTAGCTAGCAAGTATAGAAACAGGAGATATGCGTAGTTAACAGAAGCAAGGGAATATGCGTGAGTTGATTTGAGAGTTTTTTTTAGTTGCCACCGAAAAAGCAATTTCATCTCAAGGGAAAATGCATTGCATTTTCAAGGGATTGCCAAGCTAGGCTAGGGATCGCCTGCGGGTATCAGGAATATCGTATTTATCTCTTCTAATCTAGATCCCACTTCCCTCCACTTCTTGCCTCACGCCCGTCCTGACTCCACATTAACGACTGTCCTTCCACCCAATTCCCCGCACCCTTGCATCACATCTCCAACCCCTGCCTCCACGCAATCTTCCACAATCGTACCCCCCACCTCTGAAGCTTGCCCCCGACGAACCTGTCTGCACCTACGGGCCCGCGCTTACATCATTGGCATCACATGATTAAACATCAGCACGCGCACTTCCCTCCGTTTTCGATGCCGACAGGGGGCTGCTAGGGGGTGTAAAGTTTCGTTTCGGTCGTGTCAGACGACATGCAGGGGGGCAGTGGCTGCCAACGGAATCTATAATAATTCGATACTAGGTCAACTGTACCATCGGACTTGTAAGAACATGTAAAATACCACACGAGGTTGTACCAGCTGTGTGCAGTCCTCCGGCACGGGTTAAGTGTCCTGCATAGATCTTCCCCTCTCTCCCAAAGAAGAGATATTCGCTTCATAGCCTTCTCTTCCGAGATAAACCCTACAAAGGATCCTAATCGTGCTAGCCTTTCATGGACTCTTCTTGGATTTCCTTTCAGCTACGCCCAGCACCTCTCTAGTTTCTCTACGAGATGGAGATGGCTCATTCTCTAGTTTTCCTACGAGATATAAGTAAGTTTCTATCATACTTTGAAGTTCAGGAAGGAGTTATTAATTAAGACGAAGAAGAACTGGGTGGGGATATGCCTTTCCCATAACAATAGAAAGAATCCAAGCCAATATACACTACACTATCACTATAGAGTTTTCGCCTACCTATGAAAAGTGAGATGAGAGCTTTGTGCTAATAATTTATTATAAAGGTGTACCTATCGACCCCAGGTAATTAATGCCCTATCCTTCTACTTAAAAAACATTACGTTAGACTTGACCAACTGTTAATACCAATCCAGTAGCAATAACTACTACTAATGCATATTCATATCCCACTAGTAGACTTAGCAGATTGTGACCTAGCCAGTCTATTTGTTGACAACAGACCAGTACCATCCATCAATGCCACAAAGACCATAGACGACCTCTATTTCGTGGAAGAACTCCTTCTCATATGATGCAGGGCAATAAGACCAACTGCCCGCCCTACCTAGTGAGAAGAAAGCTTATAAATATAAGCATAAACGAATTCCTAGCCGAGCCCTATACTTACCTGCTTGTACGGTCAATGCCCTAGTAGACATCAACTTGTTCATAAACTCCAGCCTTATCTACGCTGCTTTACCCGACCCAGGTGACCTACTTTCTCAGATGAGAGATTCGGCGGAATAGTAGGAAGTCCCTGTGGAGAACTAGAAGACAAAACGAATATAGCGGACCAAGCAATGAATGACCTAGCCTAGGTAGTCCTATGTTTGACCAATGCTGCCTTGTATGTCTTGATCCAAGATTTATCAGCAAAAAAAGACATGGGATTATTGATCAATTCACCATCCTCTTCATCTGAGTGTGCTTCCACTTTATCGTTTGTGGCATGTGCATTATGCAACAAGTAGATTCCTGATAAATGAACCTTCTCCACCCCTTTCCTATCCAATGCGGAGCGGCAGAACTACTCGTCTACAAAGTGGGAAAGCTCCCTCCCTCCTACCTAGGTGTACCTCTTCATTGGAGCAAACCATCCAGCAAGTTCTTACATTTAGAATTCCCTTCTAAGCTGGCTATAACCATCCTTATTGACCAGAAAGGAATTGAGAAAGGGGATGCTATAACCAGACCATAGACAGCGTTTCCACATTCACTTTTGAACTTAGGGAAACAGTGAAAGAAGCCCTCATACCCACTCCTCTTTCCCCACCAAACCAACAAGTAGTAGGTTGGTGGGCCTCGGTATCTCTATTTGCTAAGATGGATACCTACACCACTCAATAATTCCAATTCATTTTTTTATCCCATAGGAAAGAAAATGCTTCAAGCAATTTTGTCCTTTCCTCCTCCATCATACGACGGTCTTCACAACCTTCCACCGGAGGCTTTTCTCTGTTTTCCTCCTCTTTAGCCATTGCTTCTTGAATCATATCTTTGATCTTCTTTAGGGGCAATTTAAATATGTTCGCATCCCGCAGGAAGCGGAAAGCCAGAAAGAGAATTTCCTCCGTTTTAAGAACCGAAAGGAGTTTATCCAAATTTTGTACCAAACCCGGGAAAAACCCTAAATGTTGTCTTAAAAAATCTATATAAGCAGGGTTATAGGAATCCTGAGATTCCCCTCCCTCCGCTTTGGAGGAGAAGCTTCTTCTATGGCTATGGCCAAAAGGAGAAATAGTCCTGTTCATTATATTCCTCCTAGAATCCAAGGCATTTCGTCGGAATACATCCTGTCTTTTCACCTTTGTAGTCCTATGCATAGTAAGTACTATAGCCCCAATCATAGCTACTAATAAAATCAGACTAGAAACCAAAAACCAGACGGAATAGTAGGTATAAAGCAAATTGCCCAATGTTTCCAAATTAGTCCAACTTCGTACCTCTCCGACATAAACCGTATATCTCAGAGAGGTCGTATTTCTATGGGTTGGTAGTAATGGAATGGTTTCATTATCTAAAATGAAGAACATTTCCCACCAAAGATCAGTCCAATAATACCACTCACTGGTAAATAGCGCAATACTTCTTCGTGAATCTCCGCTATTTGAATATTGAACATCATAACCACGAATAGGAACGAAATGACAATAGCTCCTATATGAACTACTGGGGAGATCATAGTGGAGAAGTCGAGACCTAAAAAAATAAGTAAACCAGAAGTGTCGAAAAAGACTAGGATGGGAAACAAAACAGAATGTACCGGATTTTTAGCACGTACAACCATCAAACCAGAGACCAAAGCAGGGCTCGACAAAACAGAAAGTATCATGGTACGTCGTCCTCCCTTGAAATGGAACTTGAATGCTGGAGCAAGAAGATGCATTCAAGTCGATCTATTACAACCAGCGCGGTTGTTCATATTTCATTTTCTTCTTCCAAGCCGACGCTCTTCTTATAAAAGAAAGCACTCACTGAATTACTTACTGAATCTCGTCTTTCTCTCAGCGCCGAGAATTTTTTACGTGTCCGGGTCGATCAGAGGTTCGGCTTGCTTCTCCCCCACCCTCGCCTATGAAATGGATAACCCTTGCTGCCATAGCAGCAGGATTTTAAGGGCTTCTGTTGAAGCGGAATAGGAGGAAGCCATGCATTCTTTCAAGAATCTCCAACCCCCCCCCCCTTTACCTTCTCTTTCTATTCTATAAAAAGGCGAACATCTAATCTAGGCCCGGTCGCCTTTCTATGAAGGCGAGCAGCCCAGCCCCCTTGTTGAAATTTGGATATTAAGGAAGCCATATTTCGCAATAGCAGCTCTGAGAAGCTGGGCTTAGGGTGCGCCTCCTGCGGTCGTTTCAGTGACTCAATTGGCTGGCTTCCCTCAGCTCAGAATGGTGTCGCCACCTCTCCCAGGACCGGAATGATTATCCCCGCCCGATGGGTCTACATTCATCCCTGGATGTCGTTGGGTACTCTTCACTTCCCCGCCATTCTTGTAACCGTCACCTGTAATCCACGCAGGTGTGTTCGCACCCCCTAGAGTGGACGAGAAAGAAAGGATTTTTTCTCGGAGCAACCCCCAGGTTCCAGACCCAGGAGTTCACTTTCCCGTATGAGCATTCGGTACATATATAAGTCAGTGGAAGAGTCAAAGGGTCACCACTACTGAGGATCTCCCCCCTTATCTTAGAAGGGTCGTTTGAGGGTTCGCCGCGGTTCATTGCTGTGCTTACACACTAGGCTACCCTTCTCCGAAAGCTCCGCGGGACCACCTATCACTAGTCTTCGGCCGGAGGGGTTTATTGCACAAAAAGGTCGGGACACGGGCTCCCGTAGAGGAAAGCCCAACGAATGTCAGATGCAAAGCCCCGCACCTCATTAAGATCATATTGGCATACTCTCCTAAAAAAAGAGCAGACCCCATTGAAGACGGGAGTGAGGTACAACAAGGCCATTTCTGTCCACCTTCTCACGGAGCCGTACGTGGACGTTACCGCTCATACAGCTCCCAGCCAGCAAGCAGTTAGCTTTCCTCTAGAAGTCATGGAAGTGTGGATAAATCGACAGAAGGTTTTTATTTCTTAAAAAATCGCCCTAACCGTCCTAAATATGGACGGAGAGCGGTCTTGAGTTTTTCGGGGTCCTCGAGATCGCATTTTAGGTCGAGTAGAGACGCTAGGGAGTCTGTGGGCTTCCCTTGGCATTTCAAGATGGCCTCTATCGTCTTTTCGAGAGCCTCCCGTTTGCCCGTCAAGGGGCATTTGACATCCAGAGACAAAAGCAGTCCCACACGAAACTGGGAATTTTCCCCAATGGACGTAACCAGCTCTGCTTTCGCGGTCTCAAAAGGAGAAGCCCCGAATGCTTGCAGTTGCTTTTTTCTCTTTATTCCTTCTAAGCAAGCCTCTAAAGACTCTACTCCTACTTTAAACTAAGAGTCCGATTCTTCCAATTCTTCCAAAGACAAAGTAGAACTTCGTTTTGAGGAGTTTGCCCCCCGTTCGCCGCCGTCTAGCCGGCGGCTACTCTGGGATGGATCGAGGTTTAGGCCAGGGGGCTTGCTCCCTTTCTTCTGGAGCTAAGGAAGGACCTGCGGGTGGCGTTTCCGGTAAAGGGGGAATCTCAAGGAGGGTCTCCAGACCTTCAAAGTGCCCCACCACCAGGGTTGGCGTTGTGTCGACAACCCCCTCTGGCTCCGGGCTAGAGGTAATTTCGATGATCATCCCGGCCCTTTGTTCCTCGTCACCATCGCAATAACAATAAGGAGACGCGGTGACGTCGTCATCCAGAAGGAAAAAGAAAACCCCGAAGGTACCGAATGGAATTCTACTTGTCGGGCTTGGATTCGTTTCGTTTATCAAAAATCAAAATAATAAATAACAACCTATAAATAAAAGAGAAATTACGATAACAAATCTAAAGTGAAGCCAATAGCTTATAAAAATAAACCAGTCTCCTTTTAAAAGGAACTGGCCAATTCACTTCGAAAAACTACGTTCTAACTTGAGCAGAAAAATTGGTGGCATTTGACATCTAAAGTTTCACCACCCCTACTACTGCCCGACATCCTGCTTTGGTGAGCTTTCCCCAAGGTGACAACGAAGGTCTACCTCCTTTCGTGCGCCCCTCACCTCCTCCACGAGGATGATCCACTGGATTCATTGCAACATCATGAACAATGGGGCATCTGCCTAAGCACCGGCACCCCCACCACGCTTACGGCTCTATACCTACTAGACCTGTATTTGGTAAAGCTTTCTTTCTATATGCTAATTCTCATGCAGTTCATATTGTCGATATGAGTATAATTGCCTCGAGAAATAGATAAGAATTCCTTCCTTTACCAGTAAATGAATAGGAATCAGGTTAATAAAACTGGAACTATTTCCCCCTTCCTCTCGAACTGAGCTATTTCTCTGAAGTGTACAGTTTCACATCATTACAGGAAATCCTATACCTGTGTATTACCACCCGGTACGGAGCCATCGTCATCTCGGTGTAGCGTGAAGACCTTCCCACGGTCTTCGAGTCGTTCTTGACTGGCTAGCAAGCACCAGTGGAATTTAACCGCCTTGTGGTCGGGACACCGCCTTCTTCTCTAGAATCACACAAGTGGTACCGCTCCCCACGGTAAGGAGAAAGACCTTAAGGCATAAACGTAGAGCCTGAGTCCACAAGATAGTATTTTCTCGGTGACGATAGTGGCCATTTTCCGGTTCAGTGGTTGTATCCAGAAAGATTCTAGAGTCATTTGCCGTACCCTCCCAACCAACCATCACATATGTGAAACTCATGTGAAAATAAAAAGCACACAAACTCTTTTGTGTTGGCGAAACTCGTTTTCCACAATAACGTATTTGGTTTGCTGTTGGAACTCGGGCAGAAATGTGTGTCCCAGCTCCAACGCTATTCTAGAAATGCAAAAAATAGAATAATAGATGAATTAGAAAACTCAACTGTTCTTTGTGATTCGGTACCGCTTGAACTAACTGGCCCAATTCTTGGTAGGTACTTATTAGGGGGTGGGCCAACCACCGAATGAACAACGATCTCCCGGTCCCACTTGATTCCTGGGGAATTTAGGGAACCCTGTGGACTTGACTCTTTTAAGAGGAAGAAATTCGAAGTGAAATATCTAGAATATGCTTTACACTCCATTTTCACACAGGTATGCCCCCCTACCTTTCTGTAGATTGATGCACTAATAAGACTCCAAATCCTTGGTTTGAGCATCCCTTTCTTTTGTAACCTCTCTTAGGAACTCCAAACGGAACAAGGCTACGATCCTAATCTCTATTCCTTCCTCATTGGCGTCGGATAACTCCAATAAAGCATGACTGAAGTAGATATAAAACGTGTCGAAGAGCAATAGACTCTTTTTTTATAGAGCTTATCATTGTCATTGATTGACCAGCATGACTTATGGATTGCATTTTATGCTGTGCTATTTGAATAGCGAGATTCTTGAAAGGCGGAGGAAATAGACTTTCTTGCTCCTGCATCATTCTTGCTAAGGGCATCTAAGGAACTAATCAAAGGTTACGAAAGAGAAGGCTTGAAAAGGAGCTTACTTTTCCCGCTAATGCTACTTCCGCTATCTCGTAAGGAGGATACGACTCATAAACCTCCCTTGGTATTTGGGTAGGGAGAAAGATAATTAATTTGACTAAGTAAGGAATGTATACAACTACCGCTCAAAAGGCAATAAGAAGCACGCACTCCTACTAGACATGGAAGGAGTAAACCTAAAATATGCTTTCTTCCCTTATGTTGAATCGACTTCCTTGTCTCTTTCTAGAAAGTCAGCAGCTGGCCCAAGGTGACCTACTGGGAAATGAAAAAACAATTGGTTCAATCGAGTACTTATAAGCCGAACGGAGTTCTCTCTCATATTGTTATGTTTACCTGGAATGCCATAAGCCTGCTCTCAAGGAACAACTCGAATCACTGCTGACGCGGGACTTGCTTTCGCACGGGGAGTTGGATAAATTACCCTCTTGTGGGTATGGCGATAGATAGCAATAGCAACGGATTGATTATGACTATGATTAAGTAGACTGACTGTTGGATGAGCTCCAAAAGGTGGTGAGACTGATGAGTCAACCAAAGGGAGTGGGCCCTTTAAACCCCTAGGTCGTAAGCATTTCTGCCTATCCAAAATAAGAGGTCAAGTCAATCTGGAATGCGGTTAGTACCTATTAGTATTAGATACAGAATCCTATTTGCTTTGAGCGCCCCTATCCTCTATTCTCTCTATCTATAGATGGAGAAAGACATGCTCGATATGAATTGGGACAAAGAAGAAAGTCAAAAGCAGGAGGTAGGTCCGTGGTTTCAAGTTGAGTAGTGAGTGGTTCCTTGAGGGGAGTCAGCAGAAACCTTTACTCATTTGATTTCCTCCCAAAAGAAGGAGGGGTTTTCCTATAGTAGGCGCCAAGAAAGATACCATGAAATTAGGCACCAGGTACTATCCATCACACTTAGAGTTGGTATTTATTGTTTGATTCGAATCCCTGCTTACCAAACAGTTGTCATAACAGATTTGAATGACGATATCCAATTATGAAATGGCTAGAGGAGGCATAGAGATAAGACAGAACTGATGGTAAGGTAAATCAAAGGTTTTCATTTACCTTATCATCGTCGTAACTTTCTTATCTATTTGTGTACGCTATTAGAAAGGGAAATTCGATACAACCAACGCGCAAAACCTTCTGTCTTTCCTATGAAAACAACTTCCGCCTGGATAGAATAGTTAGCCAACATGAATTCCTGCTTATTGTCCTTCCAACCCATAAGTGAGAGCAAGGCCGAAGTAGAGCATAGAGCTTAGAAGTAGGATCTGGTAATTGGTTCTGCTCAGCAGATGCAAAAAAGAGGTGTTTTTGGGGTGAGTCCCTGCCAAGTGGCTTTTGATGATGGCGTCGTCAACGTACACTTCTGCATTACGACCCAACTGAGACCTGAGGATGAGGCTCATTAGGCGCTTAAATGTGGCGCCGGCATTTATCAAACCGAAGGGCATCCGCTTGTAGCAGAAGGAAGGGGCAATAAAACTAGTTTTTTCTTTGTCTTCCTCAGCCATATAGACTTGCTGATACCCAGAGTAGGCGTCGAGGAAGCTCATCATCTCGCACCCTGCGGTGGAGTCGACAAGTTTAGTCCTTGTACTTCGGTGGAACCAAATTCCAGTGTATGGATTGCAAACCTTTTCTGCTTTGGGTCTTAAGTGAATGAAAGGGTGGGTTAAAAAACCATGGCCAGCCCCCCTCAAGAAATCTCGCCCGTAGGTTACTGATGGGATGCTAGCTGCTGGTATACAGGAAAAACATGGTGCAGAGCACGAACAAGATGTGCTAACACATATCCCTTATATTTATTGGTTCTACAGAAGATGTATGATAAAGAGCTGGCATTAAGTCATGCAACGCGCTCAGGCTTTATAAGAGGAAAGACTCTCGCCAGTATAGATTGAATGTACGGCGCTTGCTTACAAGACTGCTACTGAAAAAGGATACCTCTTCAAACTGCTGAATGCCCTATTCCATCTATCTTTCCCGGAAAAAGCGTATACTTTTGTTCTATAAGCAAATAAAGCATACTTCTTTTGCGGATCAAGCAGTCTTCTACCTTGGTGGGTAGCGAAGAATCAAATCAATATCGGAGTATTGCTCTAGCTGCTGCTGAATTAACCTGGATTCAATCGTGACTCTCTGAACTAGGCTGTACTTCGTCTTCCCCTCTGGACCTCAGAAATGGAAAAAAGTTACCGGTGCGTAATTGAAGATTCGGTGAAAACTAGTCGACCTTTCATCACAAATTGAAGCAGAGGCTGTTAGTTGAAAATCCATTTGCAAATCCTGTTGTTGAGGTAGAACCAGCTTCACCAATAGCATAGACTCTATCAGTCGAAGAGATCAGCAGGTACGAGGATAACAGAGACAGAGATAAAGGCTTCGTCAACAGAGACGAGAGCGGGGCCCTTTTGAAAATCAGAAATAAAAGGGGCGATCAACAAATTAACCAGGTGTAAGCAGAGGGAACTGGAGCAGAGCAATATGTAGCATACTTTTCCGTTCGAGACCCGTATCTAGACCCTTGTGATCGATAGCCGGACCCATGCTGACGGCACCGAAATCCTGCCCCTCCCGCGGAACTAGTACCACCAATAGATAGGCCCGTCCCTTCTTGGGCAACCCTGAAAGTATCTTCTTGTACGGACTGAAACAAGACAAACTACTCACGGGACCCACTTAAGATCTCTTTCTTTAGTTTTCTGCTTTATTCCATTCTTAGAAAAAAGTAGTTTCCCTTATTAGTAGCGCTAGTATCTTTTTATAATGATGACTTTTTTCAGAGCTTCCTAGATTTTGAGAAGCTGAGGCATTGCCGGCTGGGGGGAAATTTGATCGAAACTAATAACAACTAGTCACGATTAGGGACAAAGCTCAGCTAGTATACGTAATGTGTTCAAGGCGCATTTCCTCCAACAACTAGACTAAAGAAAATAAGGGCGGAAGGATTTACTTAAACGTTGTTGCATGAGCGGCTTCTAAATGAGTGGTTGATGATTCACTTTCTGATTATTACCCGCTAGCTATTGAAGCGGCAGTGTGACGTCGGCCCACTGCGGAATGGGTGCCACCTAACTATGATTCGGTGAAGGTTCCACCTTCCTTCCACAGATATAGTTATAGTAGTTCCACTCGATGTGAATCGCACCCATGCTTGCTCAGCTCCAGGATTAGGCTCCTAAACCTATTTTCAATAAATAAGTCATCTGGTCTATGTTGTTGGAGTTCCGCATGACGCCTTAATCCCACCTCTGTGTCTAAGGAATAGCCTTTTCTTCTTTTCTTTATTGTTCGTGGGAACATGTAAGATTAGCAATGGAAATTTAGCTACGGCCGTCCCTTCCTCAAGCAAACAATGTGAGACTTAGTTAACGAAACAGGAAATCCATCCCTTGACACTAATTTCTGATACAGAAGTGGAATCGAAAAAATGCGGGAAACATGCACATTCAATATTGAGAAAATGTTGCGTAACTGCCCTTGCCTCAAGGTCTTGAGAAACCAGAAACTAGTGTTCGATGGCCCAACAAATCCTATTGGTTTTCGCAGGGGATGTCATTTTTACAAGCTTTCGCATGCTGAGCGTGACTATGGATTTTATATAGTTATGGAATAACCTTCTTATCCGCGAGTTCTTCGGCCAAAGACTCCTGATATCGCTTGTTGGGCCCTTGATTCCGAAGTAACAGTATCGAAGACAGACTTGAATGCATTAGGTTGGGAAGCGGCCTAGAAGGTGCTTAAAGATAGGTGACAGTTGTGAAAGTTTAGTCGACTTGTCGGCAACAACTGACCTTTCTTTCATCAAAAGTAGGAATGAAAGCTAGCATGCAGATAAGGAAATCTCTTTTCTTCTCTTCTACTTGGCTACGAACCTTCTAAAAGGAGAAGCAATAAATACAAAAGTGCTAGGTTTGGATTTGAGTGAGATCCCGGATCGGTAGCTTCAGATATCCCCTCAGACTGGAATGAGAATTTCGATAGATTTCTTTGCTTTAAAGCATAGTTGCAGGTAGGTTATGCTCCTTTGCTTCATCCCTATAGTCTAAGGATTGCTAATCAAACAGTAGCAGTAGACTAGCCATATTCATCTTCTACAGTCTCCTGTTTCCCCCTATTTAAAATGGTAAGCCTGTGCAGCAGAAAAAAAAGGCGCTCTAATCGTACTCGAGCCCTTAATCCCCCAATAGGGCTTACTTACCCGAGTCAATTCTTTCCTTCCTGTGCGAAAGCAAGGCCTCTTTCTTGACTTTACTTGAATGCCATTTACTGAGCTATCTTCTTTTTTCTTCTTCTGGCGAAAGCACATTTTATTATTTTACGGAAGCAAGACGAAAGGTCATTTCACCAATCTGGGGAATAACAGTTAAAGAAATCGATCGGAGAAGCCCCCCTAGTATTGAGAATGAAAACGTGGATTCATTCCCCAGGCGTGTGTGTGTGCTTTCCACGGGCCTGATCTCGATTTCTTCTTAAGCTGTTATGTCCTCCAAAGTGAAGTGGATTGGTCGGAAGCTAGACTCCAACAGCATCGATACTCAAATAACCGGCTCTGATACATGGCTTAGAACCTTCAATCTTTAGCCATTATTCCCAGTTCAGGTGGTTAGGTACCAAAAGTTATAAATAGGCCCAATTTCTCCTTTTATACTAGATTTCCTTAACAAGGGCATCCAATTCTTTAAACAAGTCACGCTCCCTTCTCTTTCCACTTTCACTTTCATGCCCAGTTCTTTTTCGACTTGGCAATCGTAGCAATTTATGTGAAGCCTCCTGATCCGGAGAAACATGCTCGATACATTCTAGTGAACTACGAAGAGAAGCTAGAATGGTGGAAGCCTGAATCCAGTGAGTGCCCATTCTTAATAAACTTGGGAATAGTAGCTCCTATGGTTTCTAGAGCGAGTGAATGAAACGCTATCTTCTTATGAGCGGACATAGAGAGCTATGTCACAATCAATAAGTGAGATGCTGTGGGCGAGGAATCTTCTGTCACAATAGATGTCTTCTTTTCGAATTTAAGTGGGACTAGCTTCTTCCTCAATTGATATTACTGACAATCTAGCAATTCCATCCTTTAGAAGAAGATAAGTAAACCATTTCTTTGAATTGCATGATTGAGTGATGGATGCGGACAATCACAAGCCTACTTTGTTTATAGAAAAGAGCGTATAACCCCCGATCCCTACCTGTTGTAGAGAATCTATCGTCTAAACTCTTCTACGCCATTTGCCGCCTAATACACTATTTCAGTATAATGTTGTTTGCTGGTGCATATCTCTTGATTGACTATTTATTGGTTATTAAGCATTAGTGAGCTGACCTATGTACAAGTTCTGAGTCAACCCCCAGATCTGTATCTCCTTGCCTTATAATCTCTCATTCATCTATTTATGTGCATGCTTTAGCGAAGTCTCCAGCCCCATAAATATTAGTTAATGCGTGATGCGTAAATCAATAACTAAAACTAAAGTGCCGATCATCCCATGCTACCACAGGATTTTTCAACAACATGACATATTGAGAAAAATCTATGTTAGAGCCGCCATTTCTTTACGGTTACATTAGTGTGGATTGTTCTTCTGATTCTTATAGGCCTGGCACCCTAGCTTCGATAGATTTATTTGATTTTGCAAGCTATGGCACAGGAATGTGATATGGGTCGTATCCCGCACCTCCCTTGATTCCGTGTGAAATCCATCCAAAAAAGCACGAGTTGGATCGGCGTAAAGAACAAGACGAACGTGGTATTATCTCTATTAGGACGGTTATGAGGCTCTGCTCTTTTTTTTCTTTATTCAATATCTATTCTTTGTTTCTTATATTCCGCTAATTGTTATCTTGAATGTATCTTTATGCTTAATACATAACTGGTGATGCTAGAGCTGTCAAGAAGGCATTGTTTTCAGTATCAACCATCATCTACAAATGCCCATCAAAAGAGACCATTTCTCTTGAAACTTCTGTCCCTCCAAGCATTGTACATCCTTCAGAGCTTCCTGTCTATCCTGCTAGTAACTTCGACTCAGTGTCAGATGCAGCTATACCTTATGGAATGGACATCCAAATCTAGCTATCTTAGCAAAAGAAGTGGCATTCAAATATACAGGTTTTTCTTCTTTAGCCTTTTCGCCCAGCGTTGTCATTATTGACATGTTTTTGCGATCTCTGTTTTTGAGATCCTCAATGACTACCACCAGAAAGGGAATGTGACCACCATTCTTATTTGAGAAAAGTGTCTCCACTATAGCACTAATGATCCTAGACAGCAGAGAAAGCTTGATTGGAGCTAAGAACTATTTCTAAAGGATCCCTTCCACTCTTGTGTGGAAAGATCTTTCTTCGTTCAGTCCAGTCTGATTTAAAACGTGTTGTCTACTATTATAGGGGCTGTCGTTAGGGTCACTCCTTCTTATGCCGGGAGATGGCAGTTATCTATATTTAGAAATAAAAGAATATGGGTGTGATTGTCATCACAATGGAGTGATCGAGTAATCAGCCCTGTAGGTTCCTCTCTATTTAGATAGACCCCATCAACATGGCCATTCCCTTCTCCTGGTAGCAAAAACCCATTAGAGGTTTGATTCTCAAAAGAAAACAGACCAGAAACTCAAAACTATTCCTACTCGCCAGGTGGCTTTATCAATTTGAGTTTAAAAATAGGGAAAAAAAGGGTGTCAAAAGTAGAAGTATCATATCTTCTTAAGGAGCCCAACTCTAGCTAGAGAATAAGAGGATTAGGTTTTGGCAGGATGCGAGGTGCCAACTTATTAAGCACGAGAGTCGTAAGATCCCAGTTATAGAAGAAGAGTAGGCCAATCCCAATCTTAGGCTGCAACAAACAAGGAAATTCCTGTCATCAAATCGGCCTGATCCCCAAAAGGAAATCGCAATCCAAAATCCCTATATACGATATACGATAGATTCCGGGCACCTTGCTACATGACACTTGTCTCGCATTGCATTACTGACTGCTTCTTCTTCTGATTTCTTTGCTTTGATGATGCCCTTGTCCCAAAGAGAGTTCTTCAGCTGAAGAGTACTTTGGCACCCTAGAACACATCTCCCTCTGGATGAAGCCAACAGGTCTCAGACAAGAGTAGTATCTGTGGCTTCATCGAAAACTATCAGCCAAAATCCAAATAAAATGCATCATAGACCCAACATCATCCTTCACTGGGAACTACAAAAGCAACATGCAACTTCAACCTGGCGGCCTCTGCACACAAAACCTCCGATATATCAGAAAAGAAAACCTTTTTTACAGTATGGGAATTTGGCCCAATAGTCCCTCCAATTTGAAGTGATCAAGCCACCACTGGTACCAGTAGGGAACAGGTACTACCACCTCCTCCAGCTCTAGCTGAGCTCTCCAGTTCTTCTCCATCAGTGAGTTGCAATGGGAGCATCTCAACATCCTCTGGTAGAATCTGTGCAATCCAAGCCTTCTGGGACATCATCCACCCGCAACTGCTTTCTCTCTTGCAGCTCTTTCATAGCAATGGCCTTTATATTTGGAGGCTAACCCAGGCATCCATCACTCTCCTCCCAAATAAAAAAGATGCCAACACCGTCGAGGATTTCAGGCCAATCAGTATCATCTCGAGATTCATGAAAATCGTTTCAAAGAAGAGGAACAAACATTGTCTTTAACAACACTCATCCACTTATTGACATTGACACGTATCAATCGGCGTTTATCAAGGGTCGCTCACTCATAGAAACTTTCTTGGTTGTGACAGAACCACTTATCTTTCGCCACAAACATAAGATCCCTATGGTCCTACTCAAGGTAGACTATCGCAAGTCATTTGACCGAGAAAGAGAAGAGTTGTGTCTTAAAGTAAAGACGAGTATGTGGAAATCCACACACACTTGTCTTTCAGGC
>NC_141879.1:177397500-177400000 GCF_056163025.1 Triticum urartu
TTCCCCACGCATCTAACCAGCTCGTGTGGTTCACCGGTTCCACCGACGTCACCCTTAGAAAGAGTTATTCAGTCGATACAGAGATGCGCTTAAAGTGGGGGGTGTGCTGTCCCTATTGGGCTGGGCCCTTCCCCATAAGGCCCCACCGTCGGGGCATAAGCGCCCTCTTGCTACCCATATGCAAGGCGCCGTCTTAGCCTTGCCTTCCCAGGATCGCTCCCACACCTGTCACGTTCGTGATCGACCTCCTCAACTGTGTATCGATCGAAAGGAAGGGCGACAGAGCCCCCAACCGATGGGAGTAGTTACGTCCAGTATGTCCCCCCTCGATTCCCGACATGCTATGATACCCCAGGGTGGGTAGGAGCGGATCGAGTCCGTATCACCGCGGAACAACTGCAGCGTCCGGATCTGATCTATCTACTCGGCAATTCATCCGGTGACTTCACGGTCGCCAAAGAAGCCCCAAGAAGCATCAAACATTTCCGATGAGATCCATGGAGCTATTCTGAGATAGCAAGCACTAGCTCCTAGTGCGACTTCATAAAAAGCAAGAAAAGATAAGATCGAAGAAAATGAAACGCACGTGGTGGTCATTATAGCGGTTCCTTCAGATCCTAGAAAACGTCCGAAAAAACCGGCTACGGAACTACCGAGCAAAGGCAAAAAGACAATAAGTAGATACATAAGATCGAGTCTCTTAAAAAAATCAGACAATATTCAAGCGGCCTGTCATTGAGACAAAAATGTGTTAAGCATATAAGCACCTTCGACTTGATTTGCAGTGGTCAGTTACGCAAGACGGGAAGAGAGTTTCCTTCTTCAGAGTCCTTTTATCCCAATATTAAGGATAATGTGTGGGCCTTTACTGAAAGAAGATGGTTGATCCCCTTGCCGACTCATTCCATCCTCCCCCTGGTGGGTCGTCCTCTTATTCACTCTCGCGAGCAAAGAAGAAGAGAGACAGCATTCAAGCCAGCAATGGACTGAGGTATGAGACGATAAAGGTAAAGAGAAGGGGCCGTCGTTGGTGCATAACAGATCTTTCCTGTCTATGATCTTTCTCGGTGCATAAGCGAGGCTTCGCGGTCGAAGTACCACATAAGCAATAAAGCCAATAGACCTTGAATAGCCTGTACGAAATAACTTGTGAAGAGGATTTACTAGAGTCTAAAAATCTTGTACGCAAGTTGGCATAGCGCTTTCAATCAATCTCGCTCATTTGGTCTGCCCGGTCAAATCAGCGATCATGCCCCCCTTATTCTAGCGGAGGAACAGCTTCATCAGATTCATTCCCTTGCTAATCCGCCTTCAAGCCTTGTTCCTTCTTCCGCTTCATCTATCGTAAAATTCTATATGCCACAAATAGAAGTAGAAAGAAATCCTAGCAGTCATTGAGATTGAATCCAGAGGAAATCACAATCCAATTACCGTGAGAGCGAATTAACAGAGTCAGTTCAACTAAATGGTCAAAATCAGAATAAAGGAAGGTAACGAAATACTTCATTAACAAGGCCCGTTTAATTAACAATTTTCACTTTCTTTGCTCACCAGCTTTTTTCTGCGCCCCTTCACTCACTTCTGAATGACTCCTTTAGCACTCTCTTTTGGTTGGCTACTTCATTGAAATAGAAAGTACATCTCTAACTCCCGGCTAACGCGAATCATTCAAAAACTACTACTTATTGGGTTGGGCAACCGACACGTGAAATCGATGCCGGGCTACACTTCCTTCAATTAATTGTTTAGGTTTACTTTGGCGGAGCATTCAATCCAGGTGTGGGAATCATTCCGACTTCATGTATTTGCCCTGCCCTAGCCTCTTGGGAATGTAGGTGTCCGAGAATGGAAGCTCGGCAACAGAGCAAACCGGAAGAAGTATGTACCTCATGAAGCAAGGACTAGCCAGAGCTCTTAGTATGGCCACTTTTGCAGGATGAATCCGTTCACTGCCTGCTTCTCTATCGCATTGGACCTAGAAAGAGTGCAAACAGAAAGCATAGATCCTTGAGAAATAGAGGAGCTATGAGTGTTGTCCACAACCTCTAATGTTCCAAAAGATATAATCCGTCACTCGCTCTAGAGACCTCAGTACCATGCTAACTCCAAGAATTTCCTTCTTTACTACATAAAGCATCAGCTGCTGGATAGAAAGCAAAAGCATTTATTTATAGCTGACAGTTAGCTTTCGCTTGATTTCTTTCTTATAAAATTACATTTTGTTGATTGTAGATTGGGTCGGTGTAAATAAAGGGTGAGCTCCAAACTACAGTGGGAAAGGCCGAGTATACACCAACCATACTTTGGAGTGAGAAGGAGATCCTAACTAACAAAATAAGGCATCTGATACTATGCTGAAAAGTCCCGTTTGGTCACTTTTCAAAAGAAGGATGCGCCGCTATTTTATCATCATCTGGCACTGCTTGACTTGCTTTCACAGCTTTTAGCTTGAACATGGCACTAAAGCCTCCATGTCAACTAAAGAAAATAGTTCAAGATA
>NC_141879.1:177405000-177407500 GCF_056163025.1 Triticum urartu
AAACGCTTGGAGAACAGTGAAAGAATCAGTTGCGTGAATATGGTCCAGATAGGAACGAAGCGCTTCATCGACCAAGTAGGGCTCGATCGGTAGATAAGGCCCTACTCTTTGATAAAGCGCCACAAATTCCTGAATGACATCTTGTCGCATAGAAGAGAGCTTTTCTTCCATTAGGAAGAGCTTAAGCCGCCCACATATGTCTTCCAAAAGACGGAGGTTTCTGAACTTTTTTATGCTGTATGCCTAAGTTTCCAAACCCGTCTTGAAGGTTACTTTACCAGAGAAGTAGGTCCTATTGACCAAGAAGCGGAAAAAGCATAGTCAGTACTTCTTAATGCGGTACGTAAGCCGGTTATCCTGACTAACAATCATGCCTTGCTTGGATTTAGGGATTAGGAGTTCTTATTGGGAAAGAGATTGGATTGGCATTCAAGTAGGAGTAGATCCTATTGGTCCAAAGTAGGCATTCTTGTATCAATTAAAGTAGCTATCTTCATGAAATAAGCGCTAAGATTCTAGTTCAAAGATAGGAGCATTAAGCTCTAAATCCAGTCAGTCCAGCTGGAAGTTTCACTAACTACTTAGGGAACTAGGGACCAGACCAGAGTTATGATTGGTGTATTCCATTCCTACCGTAATTGAGACTTGCCCTCGCTCGCGGGTGATTCCTTATAGCTTGATCCATGTGATGGCTGTTCTCTGCAATGAACCACAAAAGCCATTAGGTGTAGGCGCTTTCCAGAGGTGGAAGATTTACGTTCTTCCTATTTGACCCGAAACCGATCGATCTAGCCATGAGCAGGTTGAAGAGAGCTCTAACAGGCCTTGGAGGACCGAACCACGTATGTGGCAAAATACGGGGATGACTTGTGGCTAGGGGTGAAAGGCCAACCAAGATCGGATATAGCTGGTTTTCCGCGAAATCTATTTCAGTAGAGCGTATGATGTCGATGGCCCGAGGTAGAGCACTCAATGGGCTAGGGTGGCCCCCATATGATGTCGAACGTTTTGGCACATTAGACTAACCTAAGACAACTCCTGGCTACATTCAGTCCTATCGAGATACAAACTGTTACCAACCGGATACAACGCAAGTCACAAGCTTGACACAGCGAGAATGGCTGCAACTGACAACTCCTGCATCTGATTGACAACTCTAATAACAGAGAATGACAACTCCTGCAACAGATATTGACAGAGCATGACACTCTCAACTGAGCTCAATCCAGCTGTGAACAATAAACAACACTGAAAGTAAACAACACGGTTATCACAAAACTTGGATTCCGGATTACAACACTATAGGCAATGAACCACCACTAACGGCCCATAACGTTAGCTGATAGCCGCTGACCGTGGAGTACTTGCCAATCCATCAGCGAGGACTGTATCATTTAGCGAGCGAAAAACTTAAGGAACATGTATGTGAGAGTTCCACTTTAGCTCCCTCAACACCAGGCGGGACAAGCAGCCCTATACCACGTGTAGCCACACTCTAGTGTCCTTTTCTACTTAGTTGGACAGATCACTTCAGAAAATCGTATAAAAATCAAGCCAGAAACCGGATGCGCTAACGCGCAATGGCTTTCGCGCTAGTTGCTCAAAAAATCGTATAAAAATCAAGCAAGAAAACGGATGCGCTAACGCGCAACGGCTTTCGTGCTAGTTGCTCAATCCGTTGCTTGCTTCTCTTCTGTCTTGGAAAAGTGAGGATTTCCTATCTGATCCAAGGGAAGGAAGAGAGGTGGAAAGTGTTGCTGTGTCAAATAGAGATTGTGTGGGTGTCCGCTCATGTTCGACGCTATCGAAAATCATGCATTGGATGGATGCCCGAGCATTGAGAAGGAAGGACGCTTTCAGAGACGAAAGGCCATGGGGAGATATTTTTCTGTGATCCATGGATCTCCGATCGGGAAACCATATCCAAGCTCCGTGGCTAGTCTGCGCTCTTTGGACTTTTCAAACTTAGTGAACTGAAACATCTGAGTAGCTAAAGGAAGGAAAATCAACCGAGACCCCTTTAGTAGCGGTGAGTGAGAGCGGAACAAGGGTTTTCATCAAAAGAAATCCGAAGCGGTTTCATTCGATTTGTTGTGGATTGGATGATGGAAAAACCAGCAAGCAGCAAGAGTAGTTAGAAAAGTTGCCGTAGCGCGCCCTACGGAGTTGTACAAAGTCAGCAACCGTTTTGGGGCGCAAGCATAGGCAACACAGGACTGATGACGGGGTGGGGCGTGCAGTGAACTGGTTTTCTAAAAAGATTGGAAGATCCGGCCAAAGAAGGTGATAGCCCTGTTCATTCGTTCCCATGGTTCGATCCTTCCCAGTAAAACGCGGCGTGTTCGAATGATGATCACTTTTACACGAGAAAGGGGGACCACCCTCTAAGCCTAAGTATTCCTCAATGACCAATAGCGTACAAGTACCGTGAGGGAAAGGTGAAAAGAACCCCAATCGGGGAGTGCAATAGAGAACCTGAGATCCGATGCGAACAATCAGT